>NC_136067.1:1377508573-1377513573 GCF_964261635.1 Lissotriton helveticus
CTTGGGATACGAACTTTCGAGTGAAGGCAAAAGCCTGGCAGCAAACTTTTTAGAAAAATGTGCGCTGCTCCAAACTCCAAAAACGCTGAAAAACTTAGTCAATTCTAGGATTCCTAAACTTCGGAAGAACTTACATTCTGAATTACGTAGAAAGGGTTAAACCGCTCTACGAACTAATCAAACCTGATTTAAAACCAACTAATTGGACTCAAAAACACACAAAAATTTTGCGTTCAGTACAAACAGACAGGTTGGTAACAACACACTTACAAACACGCTACAATATACGCAACCTTGTTATCCGAATCATCCCAGGGAGATGCGGATTCACATACCTAACTTTTAACGAAGGTGAAAAGGTACCAATAGCTTACAAATCACACTTGTACACACATGCCGAAATGAAATTCACTTCAACAGAAAAAATTCTGACTGCGGTTCAGACTGCTGTAGCAAAGGAGAGTGCCCTCGCACAAGGTAAACGCATTAAAGCTGTTACACCTGTACCTGCCTTAGAGGCAGTGACGAAGTCAAGTATTCCAAATGCAAAAGCTCTACATCCGAGATGGATACAGTGGGTTCATTCTCTTGCTGCAACAGACGTTGAATACGTTTTTGACCCTTACTTGAAGACACAAGAATTTCTCCAATATGAACAAGAATGTCCTCTGCCTACTGAAATTCTACCTCTAAAACATTACGGCTGTATAATATATACAGACGGATCAGCAGAGCCTGCGATTGGGGGCAAACAAGCTTACAGTGCTGCGTGCACGATTGTTAAAGGTCGCTGGCACGAGGGTAAATTTAGACCTATGGTAACAAAAACTCAATCACTAGGAGACTGTACAGCTCAACGAGCTGCACTCCAAGCATTTAAGATGGCGCTGGAAAATACCGATTGCGAATTCCCCACACTCATAGTGTGCGATTCATATAACTGCGTCCGGAATTACACTGAATATCTGCAGACCTGGGTTCAGAATGGTTTTAAAAACACAAAAGGTGGCACAATAAAGCATAAAAAGCTTTGGGAACATGTAGTTCTTTTGCAGAAGGAACTACAAAAGACTCACGTGATCCATACACTGAGTCATCAGCGTGATGGCGTTCACGTTGAAGGGAATTCATTGGCTGATGAAGCCACGACGGCAGCTGTGCAAACGTCTTCCGTAGCTACAATCAATCGTTCGAAAACGATAGACGGTGAAACCATGCTCGCTGTCAATGCCACGAGCAACGGCAGCGAAATCTCGTTACCTCTAAATTATCCACTCGAGTATACATACATAATTGATGCAAACTATGTTACTTTTGCTCGAATTCCTGGAGTAGGGGATAGAGTAATTCCAAACAGGAACCAGAGAGGTGCTCTCATTTTTGAAGCACATATGGGAGAGGGTCTGATACATCAAGGGATCTCTAAATCTCTACTAGAATTAGAAGAGATGTACTGGTGGCCAGGGATGAAAGCTCACGCATACGAATTCAGACTTAATTGCGATGACTGTTACAAATACCACATCTTTGAACACTACCAGATTCCTGACTACAGCGTAGCCAGCCCAGTACAGACCCCACTGTTAGACAGCATAAGGCTATCTACATGCGGACGTCCGAATGGACTGATGCAGTCCCACAAATATTAAGACAGATTAATTTAGATGTGGCCTCAGCGCTCAGCTGACGCCCGAACTGTTATAAAAGATTTGCGAGTTTTTATCGGCACATACACAATCGGCACACTACATTCTGACCAAGTTCCTGCGTTTAGCTCTAGGGCTTACAAGGAGGCCATGGCCAGCTTGGGCGTTGGGAGGGAGTGGAGAGAGAGAGAGAGGGAGGGAGGGAGGGAGTGGAGAGAGGGAGGGAGGGAGTGGAGAGAGAGAGAGAGAGAGAGGGAGGGAGTGGAGAGAGAGAGAGGGAGGGAGTGGAGAGAGGGAGGGAGTGGAGAGAGAGAGAGGGAGGGAGGGAGGGAGGGGAGAGAGAGGGAGGGGAGAGAGAGAGAGGAAGGGAGGGGAGAGAGAGCGAGGGAGTAGAGAGAGAGCGAGAGAGAGGCAGTAGAGAGAGAGAGCGAGAGGGAGGCAGTAGAGAGAGAGCGAGAGGGAGGGAGTGGAACGAGAGAGAGGGAGGGAGTGGAGAGAGAATAGAGGGAGGGAGTGGAGAGGGAGGGAGTGGAGTGAGAGAGGGAGGCAGTGGAGTAAGAGGGAGGGAGTGGAGTGAGTGAGAGAGGGAGGGAGTGGAGTGAGAGAGGGAGGGAGTGGAGTGAGAGAGAGAGAGGGAGGGAGTGGAGTGAGAGGGAGGGAGTGGAGGGAGGGAGGGAGGGAGTGGAGAGAGGGAGGGAAGGGAGGGAGTGGAGAGAGAGTGAGGGAGTGGAGAGAGAGAGAGAGTGAGGGAGTGGAGAGAGAGAGTGAGGGAGTGGAGAGAGAGAGTGAGGGAGTGGAGAGAGAGAGGGAGGGAGTGGAGAGAGAGAGGGAGGGAGTGGAGAGAGAGAGGGAGGGAGTGGAGAGAGAGAGGGAGGGAGTGGAGAGAGAGAGAGGGAGGGAGTGGAGAGAGAGAGGGAGGGAGTGGAGAGAGAGAGTGAGGGAGTGGAGAGAGAGAGAGAGTGAGGGAGTGGAGAGAGAGAGAGAGAGAGTGAGGGAGTGGAGAGGGAGGGAGTGGAGAGAGAGTGAGGGAGTGGAGAGGGAGGGAGTGGAGAGAGAGGGAGGGAGTGGGAGAGAGAGAGAGAGAGGGAGGGAGTGGAGAGAGAGTGAGGGAGGGGGTGGAGAGAGAGAGGGGGAGGGAGTGGAGAGAAAGAGGGAGGGAGTGGAAAGAGGGAGGGAGGGAGGGAATGGAGAGAGAATAGAGGGAGTGGAGTGAGGGAGGAGTGAGGGAGGGAGTGGAGGGAGGGGAGGGAGTGGAGTGAGGGAGGGAGTGGAGGGAGGGAGTGGAGTGAGGGGTGGAGTGGAGGGGAGGGAGTGGAGGGAGGGAGTGGAGGGAGGGAGTGGAGGGAGGGAGTGGAGTGAGTGGAGTGAGGGAGGGAGCGGAGTGAGCGAGGGAGGGAGTGGAGTGAGCGAGGGAGGGAGTGGAGTGAGCGAGGGAGTGGAGTGAGCGAGGGAGGGAGTGAGCGAGGGAGGGAGTGAGCGAGGGAGGGAGTGGAGTGAGCGAGGGAGGGAGTGGAGTGAGCGAGGGAGGGAGTGGAGTGAGCGAGGGAGGGAGTGGAGTGAGGGAGGGAGTGGAGTGAGAGATGGAGGGAGTGAGAGAGGGAGGAAGGGAGTGGAGTGAGAGAGGGAGGGAGGGAGGGAGTGAGAGAGGGAGGGAGGGAGTGAGTGGAGAGAGGGAGGGAGGAGGGAGTGGAGAGAGAGGGAGGGAGGGAGTGGAGAGAGAGAGGGAGTGGAGAGAGAGGGAGGGGAGAGAGAGGGAGGGAGTGGAGTGAGAGAGGGAGAGAGGGAGGGAGTGAGTGGAGAGAGAGGGAGTGAGTGGAGAGAGAGGGAGGGAGTGGAGAGAGAGAGGGGTGGAGTGAGCGAGGGAGGGAGTGGAGTGAGGGAGGGAGGGAGAGAGGGAGGGAGTGAGAGAGGGAGGGAGGGAGGGAGTGAGTGAGAGAGGGAGGGAGGGAGAGGGAGGGAGGGAGGGAGTGAGAGAGGGAGGGAGGGAGTGAGAGGGAGGGAGGGAGTGAGAGAGGGAGGGAGGGAGGGAGTGAGTGGAGAGAGGGAGGGATTGAGTGGAGAGAGAGACGGAGGGAGTGGAGAGAGAGACGGAGGGAGTGGAGAGAGGGAGGGAGGGAGTGGAGAGAGAGGGAGGGAGGGAGTGGAGAGAGAGGGAGGGAGGGAGTGGAGAGAGAGGGAGGAAGTGGAGTGAGGGAGGGAGATAGGGAGGGAGTGAGTGGAGAGAGAGGGAGGGAGTGGAGAGAGAGGGAGGGAGGGAGTGGAGAGAGAGGGAGGGAGTGGGTAGAGAGAGGGAGGGAGTGGAGAGAGAGGGAGAGTGAGTGGAGAGAGGGAGTGAGTGGGGAGAGAGGGAGGGAGTGGAGGGAGGGAGTGGAGAGAGAGGGGGAGGGAGTGGAGAGAGAGGGGGAGGGAGTAGAGAGAGAGAGAGGGGGGAGGGAGTAGAGAGAGAGAGGGGGAGGGAGTAGAGAGAGAGAGGGGGAGGGAGTGGAGAGAGAGAGTGGGAGGGAGTGGAGAGAGAGAGAGTGGGAGGGAGTGGAGAGAGGGAGGGAGTGGAGAGAGAGAGGGAGGGAGTGGAGAGAGAGAGGGAGGGAGTGGAGAGAGAGGGAGTGGAGAGGGAGGGAGGGAGTGGAGAGGGAGGGGGGGAGTGGAGAGAGAGGGAGGGAGTGGGAGAGAGGGAGGGAGGAGAGAGGGAGTGGAGAGGGAGGGAGTGGAGAGGGAGGGAGGGAGTAGAGAGAGAGGGAGTAGAGACAGGGGGAGGGAGTGGAGACAGACAGACAGAGGGAGGGAGTAGAGAGAGACAGAGGGAGGGAGTAGAGAGAGACAGAGGGAGGGAGTAGAGAGAGACAGAGGGAGGGAGTAGAGAGAGACAGAGGGAGGGAGTAGAGAGAGACAGAGGGAGGGAGTAGAGAGAGACAGAGGGAGGGAGTAGAGAGGGAGAGTAGAGAGGGAGGGAGTGGAGAGAGAGAGAGGGAGGGAGTGGAGAGAGAGAGAGGGAGGGAGTGGAGAGAGAGAGAGGGAGTGGAGAGAGAGAGGGACTGGAGAGAGAGAGAGGGAGTGGAGAGAGAGGGAGTGGAGAGAGGGTGTGGAGAGAGGGTGTGGAGAGAGAGAGGGGGAGAGAGTGAGGGAGTGGAGAGAGAGAGGGAGTCGAGAAAGAGAGAGAGAGGGGGTCGAGAGGGAGGTAAGAGAGAAGTGTGGAGATAGAGAGTGGAGAGAGAGTAGAGCGAGTGGAGAGAGAGTGTTGAGAGGGGAGAATAGAGAGATACAGATCTACTGACTGAGATACTGACTGACTAAGAGACTGACAGAGAGCGAGACAGAGAGACTGACTGACTGACAGAGAGACTGACTGACAGGGAG